>NC_053166.1:12982023-13030490 GCF_016835505.1 Polypterus senegalus
GCCAAGTGTGCCAATTGGGGCACCACTTCCAACACCAGTTCCAGTGTTAATAGAATGGTTTATGTTTCCACAAATAGAGTTCTTGCCCATTTTCTTGGAATATACCTTCATGTCTGTAAACTATGTTCCCACCAAACAGAAGGTCTGGAAATCCTGCCGATTGCGCCAAGTGCGTCCATTGGCACAGCACTTCCAACACCAATTCCAGTGTTAATAGAATGGTTTATGTTTCCACAGATAGAGTTCTTGACCATTTTCTCAGATTATACCTTCATGTTTGTATACTAAGCCATGTACAAGTTCATGCCCATTGTCTGAGAGTATGCTTTCTCGTCTGTATACCAGGCTCCGGGATCTAAGAGGTTAGCCACAATGAATATTATAACACAGAAATCCTGCCAACTGTGCCAAGTGTGCCAATTGGGGCACCACTTCCAGTACAGTTCCAGTGTTAATAGAATGGTTCATGTTTCCACAGATAGAGTTCTTGCCCATTTTCTTGGAGTATACCTTCATGTCTGTATACTAAGTTCTGTATGGGTTCTCGTCCATTTTCTCAGAGTATGCCTTCACGTCTGTATACCAAGCTCCTGGATCTAAGAGGTTAGCCACAACGAATATTATAACGAAGTAATCCTGCTGACTAAGCCAAGTGTGCCAATTGGGGCACCACTTCCAACAACAGTTCCAGTCTTAATAGCACAGTTTATTTTTCCACAAATAACTGCCATGGGCTTTCACTCACGCTCAAATCTTACCAAACAACAACCTCTTTCCTTCTCTTTTATCTTTCTTTCATTCTATTCTCATTTTGCTTCACTTCTTTTCCACTCCATTCCTCTTTAGGCTTCTCCACTGGCTCCAAGCGAACCCCCAAGTGAAGAGGAGTGGCTCCTTTAATGCCTAATGAGTAATGGTGTATCAGCGATTCAGATCACATTAGCAACCTTTATTCATACAAATAATATGTTGTAACCAGAGGACAGAATAATACAAGTTTTTACCCATTTTCACAGAGTATGCCCTCACATCTGTATACTAAGCTCTGTATAAGTTCTTGCCCATTTTCATGGAGTATGCCCTCACATACTGCCCTGTATACTAAGCTTGTGAGCCCGGGAGGTTAGCCACTGTTATAACACATTCCCACCAAAGAGACGGTTGGGAAATCCTGCTGACTACGCTAAGTGTGCCCATCGGGACACCACTTCTAACAACAGCTCCAGTGTTAATGGAATGATTAATTTTTCCACAAATACCTGCCACAGGCTTTTCCTTGCACTCAGGTCTGTACAAATCAGCAAACGTTTTTCCATCTCTTTAATTTTTCATTTCTTCCTCCTTTTACTTCCTTTCTTTTCCACTCCATTCCTGTTCAGGCTTGTCCAATGACTCCAAAGAACCATCCAAGTGAAGAGGGGTGGCTGCTTTTATGATGGATTCAGGGTGCACTTCAGGAGGTGCAAATGCTCACTCAGGTACTTCTTCTGGGTTGGGCAGAACCTAGTCTAGATAGAGACACTTATTCTGAGCAGCTCCCCCTGGCAACACCCCTGGCATCCAGCAGGGTTGTGCTTTGAGACTATAATACACAGGTTACCCTACTGGTATGGACAGAACTAAGATGCTGCCACCTGGAAGCTTAGGGGAATGTGCAGCTCTGATAGCCATTCTCTCCTTGTCCATCCACTTTCATGTGAATGTGAAACCCACCAGCTGGTTCTATCTAGCTGTCCTTTACAATGTCCAGTTGCACCTCTAAGATGGAAACCCCTGGGTTTCTAATGCTTATTTTTGTATCAGTGTGCTTTCAGGACTCCTAGGGAATAGGTACACCATTCTTGTTATTCAACATCCACAACAAGACGTACCAGCTTTTCTTTTTTGTTTCACTTCAGGCCCTGGCTAAAGTAAGGAGGATCTCTGAAATTGCAGTCTTGTCCAAATTTACTCAAATGACGGAATTTGACTGCCATGTCGATTCACGTGAGCTCTTTAACCTGAATGTTTTTACTGAAATATTAATATACTGTCCATAAAAAGCAATTCAGACAGGACTAAAATTACAGAGATCCTCTGGTAAGAATTCCTTTACCTTACCTCCTAGTGTAAAATTAATTCTATCTGAATAAGACTTTAAGTGTTAATAGATTCATATGCATAAAATACAAAGAAAACTTCTACAAATATTTATTTGCATTTCTAGCTATGGCTCAACATAAAAATTCAGGGAATCCTTACACATAAAATATACAGTATGTAGGTTTGTCATTTTCTTAAATAATGGTTTCATAACTCTATCAAAGTTCTCATTCAGGCCTACAATGTTCTCTTCTTTTTCACTTGGCACTTGCTGCCAACCTCAGAGGAATTGCAGTACTTGTACGTGCCTCTTGGTATCTCCATTCCATTGCTACGATTTTGTTGGTAGAAACGTCCCCCATGCTCATCACTCACTGCACCACAGTTTAGAGGAAAGACATGGAAGTGAAGAAAGTAAATTTTCAAGGACATGCCATAGCCCGGCATGTGATAGGATGACAGCAATGTCAATGTCACTAACGTCCATATACTTCAGAGCTCTCTTCTGTCCCAGGAAATTTACACAAACCTATTTAAAAAAGAGTCCCACACACACTTTACCTTAACACTGGAATTACCAGAGCCTATGAAAAAACTTGTAGATCCATCCCACCTTAAATCGCTTCTTAAATCTGTTCGCACCTCTCCGCCAGCGTCTTTTGTCCTCTAAATGTCCTGATAAACTCAGGCTGCAAGCAGCCGGCTATTCCATCCCGCCACCGACTTAGAACGTGCACAAATTTCTCCCAGCTCATGCCTTGATTGATTTTCTGGGAGTGAAGTGGAGTTTTAGAGTGGAAATAATAGATCATTGTTTGGAACACACACATTTCATGTGTGTTCCGTTTCTACAGTAATATGTGTAAACACTGTTAAAACAGAAACGTTTTTCATATTCTAGCAGTAAATGACAAAATGTAGGCATAAACTATATAATGTATGAAGCTTGAAGTCCAAATATCAAAGAAACACTTTCACAAAAGGTACAAATATAACAGAACAAATGTGCTTTGATTCTAAAGTGTAACGGCAGAAAAAAAGTCGCCTTAGCAGGCCATACTGACACAAATTAACTACAACTTGCGTCGTGGCTTTAATATATCAGCTGCTGACTGGTAATAAGAAGATCACGAGTTTGATCCCTAACGACTACGTTTTAAAAAGTAAACTGCTCGTATTCTTACTACTTTGGAATAAAAACATACATTTGATTTCAGTCTGCAACAGCTGGTGTAATTTATGATACTTGTAAAGGTTAGCTTTGGTTTGTTTTTTTCACTTTTCATTCTCTCTGTCGCGTTCAGGATCCTTCCTTATGCTAATTTCTGACACTGCTGTTTTCACATAAAGATGCGCTATAGCTCTGCAGTGTATCACGATACATTTTTTTACCAATGCTAGCGAAATGAAGTGTCTGCATGCACTTTTTGTGGCATTACACATGTATTTTTTGAGCTTTCTTTGATATTTGGACTTCAGGCTTCATGCATTATATAGTTTATGCCTACATTTTGTCATTTACTACTAGAATATGAAAAAACGTTTCTGTTTTAACAATGTGTTGACACAGATTACTGTAGAAACGGAACAGACATGAAATGCTTGTGTTCCAAACAACGATCTATTATTTCCACTCTAAAACTCCACTTCACTCCCAGAAAATCAATCAAGGCATGAGCTGGGAGAAGTTTGTGCACGTTCTAAGTCGGTGGGTGATGGAATAGCCGGCTGCTTGCAGCTTGTCTTTATCAGCACATTTAGAAGACAAAAGACACTGGTGGAGAGCTGTGAACAGTTTTAAGAAGCGATTTAAGGTGGGACGGATCTATGAGATTTTTCGTAGGCTCTGGTTATTCTATTGTTAACCATGGTGATTGTCCTTGAGAAGTTGTCGTATCTGTGGTCCAATGAAAATCCCCTCCTTTACTTTTCACTCACTCAGACTTTATCATTAGTAGGAGAAGCCCTGTCTCCTCTCAGAAGATGTTCTCTGAATCTCAAAAACTAGATCAACTGTCATTGTTGTATTCATGTTTAGGGGGTCAAACCTAGGGGAAATTAGTTATTTTGGTCCAAGAAACATTTTCCTGTTGACTACTATGAAAATGGGCTTTCATTCAAAAAAGTGTTGCACTGGTATGTTAATATTTATTTATGTTAGAACATTAGAACAATCCTGATGAGAACAAGCCCAACAAAGCTCACCAGTCTTATCCACTTAACTCCAACAAAATAACATCAAGTCAAATTTTGAAGTCCCTACTGTCTACTTCATCGCTTGATCACTCATTCCATGTTTAAGTAATATCTGAAAGTTATGCTTTAACACTAGAATTACCAGAGCCTACGAAAAAACTCGGAAATCCGACCCACCTTAAATCGCTTCTTAAATCTGTTCGCACCTCTCCGCCAGCGTCTTTTGTCATCTAAATGTGCTGATAAAATCAGGCTGCAAGCAGCCGGCTATTCCATCCCGCCACCGACTTAGAACGTGCACAAACTTCTCCCAGCTCATGCCTTGATTGATTTTCTGGGAGTGAAGTGGAGTTTTAGAGTGGAAATAATAGATCGTTGTTTGGAACACACGCATTTCATGTCTGTTCAGTTTCTACAGTAATCTGTGTAAACACATTGTTAAAACAGAAATGTTGTTTATATTCTAGTAGTAGATGACAAAATGTAGGCAGGAACTATATAATGTATGAAGCCTGAAGTATCCAAGAAATACTTTCACAGAAGGTACAAATCTAACACAACAATTGCGTTTTTATTCAAAAATATAACTGGGAATCAAAAGGTTGCGAGTTCGATTCAGCACCACTCCGTTTTGAGAAGTAAGCAGCTCTTAGTCTTACTATTTTAGAATAAAAACATACATTTGATTTCAGTCCGTAACAGCCGGTGTAATTTATGATACTTGTAAAGGTTAGCTTTGTTTTTTTTTTAGTCAGTTTTATTATCTCAGCCGCATTCACGAGCCCAAACACACCCCACCCCTGCATCGGACACTGCTGTTTTCACATAGACGCGCTGTAACAGAGGTAAACGCAGCTCCCTTCTACTGTACATCGGAGCAAGACTGCACATACCATTGCTTGCATACTAAAGTGTCAGCAGGCGCTTTTCGTGGCATTACACACATTTTTGAGCATGCCCTCTGCACACTACTTTTGACTTTAGGCTTTAGGAAGTAAGTAAATAAATAAAGGTAAATCGCGTCATAAAATGATTTCATCAAAACGTCGAATGTTATTTATTTGGCATGGACATGTCTGCATGCACTTTTTGTGGCATTACACATGTATTTTTTGAGCATGATTCTATTGCGCCACGGAGGCAGTCATAAAAACTGGCTGTCAATGTCGCATGTTAAGGTGGCTTTTTGTTTCTGCAGTTATATTTTTGAATAAAAGCGCAATTGTTGTGTTAGATTTGTACCTTCTGTGAAAGTATTTCTTGGATACTTCAGGCTTCATACACTATATAGTTTCTGCCTACATTTTGTCACCTACTACTAGAATATAAACAACGTTTCTGTTTTAACAATGTTTTTACACAGATTACTGTAGAAACGGAACAGACATGAAATGCGTGTGTTCCAAAAAACGATCTATTATTTCCACTCCAAAACTCCACTTCACTCCCAGAAAATCAATCAAGGCATGAGCTGGGAGAAGTTTCTGCATGTTCTAAGTCGGTGGGGTGATGGAATAGCCGGCTGCTTGCAGCCTGATTTTTATCAGCACATTTAGATGACAAAAGACGCTGGCGGAGAGGTGAGAATGATTTTAAGAAGCGATTTAAGGTGGGACGGATAAGGTGGGAGTTTTTTCGTAGGCTCTGGTAATTCTAGTGTTAAAGAGAGTGAACTTTGCATTAGAAATGGATGACAATGATGGCCAACAATCGGCAATATGCTGCATATGTATTAAGAAACAGCTTGAGGTGAGAGGCATCAGAGGTCTATGGGTGATTTGCATTGCGTGCGTGAGAGGCTAATCATTTGATTACAAGAAAATACAAGAAACAGATAACATTATTAGAACAGTATTTCCTTGCTTAAGAATTAAATCATAAATTTTTGGTGTGCAGTGCCAGGACCTTTGATATTCATTTTTTTTTTCTTGTTCTACTGTTTTATCAGTCCATCATTATTTTATACAACATCTTGCAGAGCTAGTGTTTTACAAAGCACACAGGAATACAGCAAAAAGAAAGAAACAATAATAAAGTATTCCTAATTTACATAACAGCAAGCAAAAGACATGCATGTCTGTAAAAATGTAGAAAAGAAGGCCAAATCCAATACCTGAGTGTATACATTTTTCTGTGTTTCCATTATGAATTGGTGTTATTTCTGTCAACTTGTGTCTCTGGTTCAAGATAAATGCTGAACATTTTTAAAATAAAATCTTAATTTTGATCATATTTGAGCTTTGTACTAAGAAAATAAGAATGCCAACTTTTGCCCAGCATTTAATTACCCTTCAGAAACAAATTATAATTGAGAAAGTGACATACAGTGGATTTAGAGAGCATTCTGACCGTACACTTTCTGCACACATTATTGGGTTGTAGAATTCTTTTCAAATGGAGAAATCTGCCACTTTGACCCATTAATCTACACTCAATATTATTTGATGGCAAGATTATGAAAATATCAATCTTTCAATCATATAGTGCCTTTCATATCTATCTATCTATCTATCTATCTATCTATCTATCTATCTATCTATCTATCTATCTATCTATCACATAGCGTCTTTCATCATACATTCATCTATCTATCTATTTATTGTATAGTGCTGGGGTCTTAAACTCCGATCCTGGAGGGCTGCAGTGGCTGCAGATTTTCATTCTAACTCTCTTCTTAATTAGTGACCATTTTTTGCTGCTAATTAACTTTTTTTTGCCTTTATTTTAGTCCACCTGACTCAGGCCACTTAGTTGTTTCTTTTTCCTTAATTAGCAGCCAAACAATAATTAGACACAAAACAAGCTGCTACATGACCAGCTTACCTGTGCCCATCACACAATATCTGAAAATAAAGAAAAGGTGAAGGTCTCAATAAGGTTGATCTCTCAGGTTACCAAAACATTTTGACAATGTTCTTTGAGAAAAACAGAAAATCAAACGTTTTGTCTACTGTGGCAGAATGAGAGCAGCAACAAGCTGTGGAATTAAATATCGGGTTTAATTAACGGCAAGAACTGGCTACTCATTAAGAAACTGGTTGGAGTTTGAAGCCCCAGTTTAGCTGGTCATCTGTCAGCTCACATTTCTGTTTGGCTTTAATTTAATGAAGAAAAGAATCAAATCAGTGGACTCAATCTTTGAAAATGTGGCTATTAAAATGAAGGGAAAAGAAGTTAATTAGTAGTGAAAACTGATCACTGATTAGGAAAAGGGTTAGAATGAAAACCTGTAGCCACTGCGGCCCACAAGGCCTGGAGTTTGACACCCTTGATATAATGCCTTTCATATCTATCTATCTATCTATCTATCTATCTATCTATCTATCTATCTATCATGTGCCTAACACGCAAGTCTTCCTCCTTCAATTGCATCACCAAAGCCAAAATGACCAATCACAGCTAAGCTAAACTGACCAATCAGATTGTTCTGAGGCAATGGTCACAAATGTACACCTTTGTGTTATACGGAAGATATAATGGAAAGTTGCCTCACTCACTCACTCACTATTTCCCATTTAGTTAAAAAGCTCCAATTTGGCAGGCTAATATATCCAGGTCAGTAAGTATCTGTGAAAAAAAAGACATTTTGATATATCAAATAGAAAACCTAAGTACCCCCAAAATCTCAGAAATGTTTTGATGGATTTAATTGATTGATTTGTTGATGATCGACATTATAGAAAAAAGAAAGTTAGCAAACGTGTGTTTTTTAATTTGTTGATAAAGTTTTTCTTTGTCGATATTTGTTCATTTTTTCTAATTCACGTGCTCTCGTGCACTGAGAACATGTTTTATGCAACCAAAGGACAGAGCAGAAACGATTGACAGGCTACACCACTAACCAATAAGGTGGATGGATGACTAAAATGGAGGGAGGTGTCCTGGACAGGATAAAAGAGATGTAATCACGTTGTGAAATGGAAAGAGAAATTTCGGCAAAGCTCATTGAAGAAGGAGAGCTCAATGGTTACCCAACTGTACTTTTGCTGTTGATGGCAGCCATGCTTAGATGCGTACCAGCTCTCATCTTGGTTTTCTGTTCCGCCCCAGTTGCTCTCCGTCACCATGTCATGCTGTTGGAAACCATAAGGGGGGGACTGACGCCTCCCACTCCTTTGCACTACAATTGCGGCACTTAAATCTCACAGTACCCCAACGATAGTTGTAGATAGTGGTGCTTGAATTTCGAAAGGGGAAACCATTTGTGTCACAGAGAATGAAGGTGCTTCCTCGTTCTTCACTTTAATTCATCAGAGGGTTCCGGCACTTACGCATATCCAGTTCAGGTTGTGCTTTCCATGTATTTTCACATCTGTGGACTTCTTTAAGGGGGCTACATAGAGCTAATGAAAAACATGAAAAGAAATGCTGAGCTTGAATGAACTGGTTACACAAATGAAAATAGATAGACAGACAGATAGATAGATAGATAGATAGATAGAAAGATAGATAGATAGAATGGCACTATATGATAGATAGATAGATAGATAGATAGATAGATAGATAGATAGATAGATAGATAGATAGATAGATAGATACTTTATTAATCCCAAGGTGAAATTCACAAAATCAGAAACATCTAATAGTCATAATAATATCCAATCATCCCTTACGATTCATGGGGGTCAGGAACACAAGACCATCACAAATACAAAAATCTGCGAATACCTTTTGGGCCGATGATTTCTATATATTCTGAGTTTACTGCAAAACGTTGAAAGAAACATAAGATGGACAATCGCTGCATACACAAATCACATGTGTGAGGCTGGCACCCGAGACAAAGATGAGTGGCATCCGCTCGACAAAGCAGTTCTTTACTTAACTGTCATTTTTTTACTAAAGTTAAAATTATTATAGAAAATTTGTGTATATTTATGGTAGTAAATGGCAAAAAGGATTAATATTAAAGGTGCAAAAGAAATCCCACAAAACAAATGATCAACACTCACGACACAGTCCAGCTTCACAGCTGCCGATGATGGTGGCTTAGTTAATGAAATGAAATCCCCTGTGAACAGAGGTTTGAAAAGTTTTATCCTACTGTGATGCCGATGTACGTGAAGATTTATAGAAGTCAAGAGTGCGCCCCAGACAAAGACGATTTCCAATCCAATCTATTACTGATGATGCCAAACCTCCTTTCCACTGGGCGACCGCGTGATTTATAGGTGGGAGACTGGAAAGGGCGGAGTCAGCTGCCCTCACTGGGCGTCTTCTCAGCACAATGGAGGGAATGGGAGAGGACACGGTGCCCCCTCTCACCCCGGAGTGGTATTATGTACCTCAAACAAGGTTATCCACCGATGCGCATGCATGACACCGGGCAGCACCGAGTACTTCTGCTAGTAAATAATTAAAGTAAAAACTAAATAAGAAATGAAAATCTCAGTGGAAATCTATGATAATACTACTATAATAATAAAGCCTGACCTTTAGTTTTGGTAGAAATTCTCAAGGCCGGATGTTTAAACTCGCATCCAAAGGTCACGGTGGACGTGGGTGGCTGAATGAGAAGATATGTAGGAAAAATAAACATTTGAGGAAAGGATTTCATGGCTTTTCAATTGGCAATGCCCCACAATTCTTACATTTTTCAATTCAACGCATAAAATGACCAACCTTGTTAATTGCTTATTTTTAAATTTTGATGAAATATTTATTTGCCGTCACGGTGGATGCATTCAAGGTGGAAGTGGGATTACATCAGGGATCGGCTCTGAGCCCTTTCTTATTTGCAGTGGTGATGGACAGGTTGACAGACGAGATTAGACAGGAGTCCCCGTGGACTGTGATGTTTGCTGATGACATTGTGATGTGTAGCGATAGTAGGGAGCAGGTTGATGAGAACCTGGAGAAGTGGAGATATGAGAGGAGAGAAGAAAAACGATGGTCAGTAGGACCACCAAGACAGAATACATGTGTGTAAATGAGAGGGAGGTCAGTGGATGGTGAGGATGAGGGAGTAGAGTTGGTGAAGGTGGATGAGTTTAAATACTTGGGATCAACAGTACAGAGTAACGGGGATTGTGGAAGAGAAGTAAAGAAGAGAGTGAAGGCAGAATGGAGTGAGTGGAGAAGAGTGTCAGGAGTGATTTGTGACAGAAGGGTATCAGCAAGAGTGACAGGGAAGGTCTACAGGACGGTAGTGAGACCAGCTATGTTATATGTGCTGGAGACGGTGGCACAAGAGACAGAGCTGGAGGTGGCAGAGTTAAAGATGCTAAGATTTGCATTGGGTGTGACGAGGATGGACAGGATTAGGAATGAGGACATTAGAGGGTCAGCTCAGGTTGGACGGTTGGGAGACAAAGTCAGAGAGGCGAGATTGTGTTGGTTTGGACATGTGCAGAGGAGAGATGAGGGGGATATTGGGAGAAGGGTGCTAAGGATAGAGCTGCCAGGGAAGAGGAGAAGAGGAAGGCCTAAGAGAAGGTTTATGGATGTGGTGAGAGGGGACATGAAGGTGATGGGTGTAACAGAGCAAGATGTCCAGGACTGGAAGATATGGAGGAAGATGATCCGCTGTGGTGACCCCTAACGGGAGCAGCCGAAAGAAGAAGAAGAAGATAATCCATTATCGTGGTCTTGGTTTGTGATGGGGACAGAGGCAGGGACCTAGGGTGGGCTGAGTTATTTACTAAAAAGAATTTCATTCTAAACAATCTTAATGAGAGTACCTGTAATTTTTAATAATAATGACGACTTTCCAAAAATCAAATCTTATGTTTTATTTCTTTTTATGCCACTTTTCTCCGAAAGAACTCACAGTGACTTTTGGGTTTCTACTCAACCTGCCAATTTTTTTTAGATATTCTCAAAGGATTGCAGCCCCCATATTAAGTCTTCACACTCTTGAAAGCTTCCATGTCTTATTGGTGTTCAGCGTTGAATCCCAGGGCATTTCATTTGTCTTTTTGAAACAAGACTCCGATTTTTAAATATTTCTTAAATTACACACACCTCATTAAATGACACACGTGGCTGTAAGTAGTGTAAGTGCCAGGATGGATGGGTGGGCATCCCGACCAAGAGGGAAGGAGGTTCCTTATCCAAATAGGAGGCCCCCGTTGGAAGGACTGTCTCTGGGGGTTATTTAATCCTTAATAACACTAGGTGGCAGCTTCCCTGGGTTGGAGCTCCCATTTCTGCTCCCGCGGTGCACCTTGGGAGATGTAGTCTTGGTGGGCCTCCCGATCGGGGTGTGTGGGTTCTGCCCAGCTGTAAGAAAAGTGCACATCTGGAAGGAGGTTCCACCTGACCCTGAAAGTGCTTCCAGGCTGTTGTTATTTGAAACTGGAAGTATTCCCAGGTCCGGGAATAAAAAGGAGCCACCGGGCCTCATACAATACAATACAATACAACTTATTTTTTGTATAGCCCAAAATCACACAAGAAGTGCCACAGGTACAGCTTCAATAACAGGCCTCCAGCCTTGACTCTCTAAGAAGAAAAGAAAAAAGTCCCAGTTGGGAAAAAATGGAAAAAACCTTGGGAAAGGCAGACCCCTTTCCAGGTAGGTTGGGCATGCAGTGGGTGTCAAAAAGAAGAGGGTCAATACAATACAATACACACAACAGAACAAATACTCAATACAGTATAAAAATTTTAGAAGTACGGAGTAGAATTTAACAGTAGATGATATCCCATAATATGATTTGAATTTGTTTACAGTCCTGGAGACCTCATCCATCAAGCTGCCTCCACCATTTGGCCATTCCACAGCTGAAATAGCGCTAATCCGATAAAAGGACCCCTCTTTCCCACAATTCCTGCGATCCTCCATCAGGGATGGCAAAACAACTTGGCAGGTGGGCCGTGGCACCAAGTGCCACATTTGAGTACCGAGAAGAGAAACAGAATAGGTGAGCAGAGTCGGGAGGTGGTGGACAAACGTTAATGGAGGAGATATTATGGTGAAAGGAGGATAGGAGGATTTGTAGGATTAAATGAAATTTAATGGATGCGTTTATTGCAGCCTTGACTGTGTGACTGCATTTGTGCTCTGGGTCTGAGGAGCTGCAGCGCCCTCTAGTGTCCACAGTAGACTGTGACTTCGGAAGAAATTGCTTGGCCGCTTTACTAATAGTTTCATACAAACTTCTGCTGGTTCCCTTAAATTCTCTTATTTAAAGGTTACATTTCTACTACACTCTTCATATTTTAAATAATTATGCATATTTAAATAATAATGCAGCCCCACTGCTTTCCATTTCTCATAATGTATTACAATGTATAAAAACTTGCGAATGAATTACTGAGGCGAAACGATGGTTTAAATAAATGGTCTTTTCACATTAAATTTTAAATCCAAGCATAAGAAACACCCGCGTATTTTGGCATTCATTATTGGTGTATTAATTTCTCTACCGTTTTCTTTTTATGGTTTAACACGCATTGCTGCCGATTTCATCATTTATTCAAATTAAATGGTAGAATTCCCAGCTCCGTCTACTTTCTAACTTAATGTTTAAAGTCGTTACGCACACCAGAATGCCACAAAACTATTTTGGGTCCAAAACTCCTAAAAAATTAGGAAGCGCGTCCATAATTTTTTGATGTATTGTTGCTCGATTATGTTTGCCGATTCTGTGAATCGTTTTGGATAAACGAGTCTGTCAAGCAAATTAATGTAAATGTGAATGGATAAGTTGTAAAGAGCGTGACATGATGATCCAGTGCTTAACATTCTTCTCCCAGAGAAGCTGCACTCACATTCTGGTCTGGTCAGCTTCTTTGTGGGCTTTTCAGTGAATTCAGTGCACATTCAGGCCCCCTTCACTTTATGCCCACTTTATTGTGTTGTGGATTTTACATTAAGTTGATAAATTTGCCATTTTAAACTATCAATTTGCATTTAAAGTGAAAATGTGTTTTCAGAAAGGTTTGCAAATTCATTAAAAATCTAAAAGTGAAATCTCTCAGTCCTTGTATGAGGACGAGTAACAAATGTAGGAGAAGTGACAAGATATACAATTCTATAAATAAATAAATCTTTATATATAATACGCTACCGTGGCTCTCTGTTTGTCTGTCCAGGATTTTAAATCACCTGTAGCTCGCAAACCGTTTGACTAATAAACCTGAAATTTGGTACAAGTACACTACGTCACGTCTACTATCTGCTTTCGGGGTGATGATTGACCTCCAAGGTTATTCCTCTTTTTATTTTATTTTATTGTAGAATGAACTCTCAGCAGCGGCCAGCAGGGCGGCGGTGTGGCACATGCGTATGGGCGCCATTCTCAGCCCTACCACCTTCGCCGTCACTTTCCCTACCTCTTCATATCTTAAATCATTCTTGAGGCAGATTGAACACTTAAGTGAAAAATTAAGAAAAACGTACTTACTTAACTTAATCAGTCTTAATGTGAAAAGATGCCGACGGAAGGGAAAAAGCGGGACACTAGGGTGGAGAAAAGAAGAGCCGCTCAGGAAGCAGCAAGCGCGTCAACCTCTGAGCAAACGAATGATAAACGTACAGAGATAAAGGAGGAAAACTATGGACGCTCAAGTCAAGTGGATTCACTGCACATTATCGTTATAGCAGTCCGCCGTTACTAGTCTTTATGTATAATACGCTACTGTGGCTGTCCGTTTGTCAAATCACCTGTAGCTTGCAAACCGTTTTTACCTGAAAATTGTTACAAATGAGACGTCTACTATCCGCTTTCGGTGGATGATTGACCTCCAAGGATATTTCTCTTTTTATTTTTATTTTATTTCTATGTAGAATCAACGCACGGCAGTGGCCAGCAGGGTGGCGCATGCGTATAGGCACCGTTCTCATCCCTACCACCTTCACCGTCACTTCCCTCTACCTCTTCATATCTTAAATCATTCTTGAGGCAGATTGAAGACTTAAGTGCCAGCTTAGGCGAAAAATTAAGAAAAACGTACTAAGTAATTGCAACACAAACACTGGCTTAATCAGTTATAACGTGAAACGATGCCGATGAAAGAAGAGAAGGAGCGGGCCGCTAGGGTGAAATAAAGAAGAGCTGCTCAAGAAACAGCAAGAGCATCAACCTCTGAGCAAACGAATGATAAACGTACAGAGAAAAAGGATGGAAACTATAAATCAAGTGTATTCACTGCACGTTATCGTTATAGCAGTGCGCCGTTACTGGAAAATAATAATAGGTAAGTGAAAAGATAGTAATAACTTGAAATAGATCATTATAAATAAACTAGCTGTGCATGCCCGTGCTGTAAAAAGCCCTGGCCCCTAGAAACTATTGAAATCGTCAGAAAAAAAAAAATTGAGATGCAGAGTCTGCGGTTTCGTTTTGCCGATGTGCTCGCCCCTCCTAGTCTATCAATGGCTAAGCGAGTTCCTCTCTCCTCGGAGGTTTCATTTTGCCGATGTGCTCACCTCGCTTGCCTATCAGCGGCTACGTGAGTTTGTCTTTCGTCTGCCGTTTCACTTTGGCGATGGGGTTGCTTTCTTTCTGCTTCATGTTGTAGCCTCGCACTTCTTTCTTCTTCCGACTCGTTAACTTGGGTCCGCCTTGCTGGCTCATTGAGCTCATTGCTGTAGCCTTGCACTTCTGGGCTGGACAGACAGACGCACACAAACACAGTTTCATGCATAGACATTTATGTATAAGATAAATAAATAACAACAACCAATAATAAAATATTAACAGTAATGACAAATGTAACAAATGTACCGCATATAAATTCACTACTAAAGGCAAATCTGAAAATAGGGGGTGCCAGAGTTCTGAGGGATACAAGAAGCTGTTATTACGGAACCTTCCGGAACTGATTCAGTACCCTTAACCAGATGGGAGTAGCACCATGGGAAGGGTGGGAGCGGCGATCTGCCACAATGCTACAGACTTCACGGATCCAATGCTTTACCAAAGATGTCTTCGGTGGAGGGCAGAGAGGACCCAATGAACTTTTGTATTCGTACTTTCTGGTTCTTGCAATAGTTTTTAATAATACCGTTTTAACCCTTGTACCACGCGTCCTCGTGTAAGACGCGCACACTAATTTTTAAAAAGAAAATTGCAAAAATCGTTTTGCCCCGTGTACGCCACATGTTGTGATTGTATAGGAAGCATTTAGAGAGAGAGAGAGAGAGAGAGAGAGAGAGAGAGAGAGCGCGAGAGCATGAGCAAAAAAGAGAGAGCATGAGGTGGCGAGCGAGAGAGAGACAGAGAGCATGAGCAAGCGAGAGAGAGAGAGAGAGCAAGCGAGCGAGAGAGAGAGAGAGCAAGCGAGCGAAAGAGAGAGAGCAAGCGAGCGAAAGAGAGAGAGAGAGCAAGCGAGCGAGAGAGAGCGCGAGAGAGCAAGCGAGCGAGAGAGAGCGCGAGAGCATGAGCAAAAGAGAGAGAGAGAGAGCATGAGCATGCAAGCAAGCGAGAGAGAGAGTGCAAGTGAGTGAGCCCAAGAAGAAGTAAACATTACAGAATTACATTTCCTCGTGTATGACGCGCACCTGATTTTCTAATGCTAATTTTTGGGAAAAATGTGCGTGTGGTACATGCATAAATAAGGTATTAATAATAATTATAATAATAATAATAATAGTAATACTTTAGTTGTCCCAAGAAGGAAATTTACTTTTTTTTTTATTTAATTGAATTTATTAAAATCAAATAACATCCCATACACATAACTCACGTTTTACAAAAAGAAAAAGAAATCAAAAACAAGGTTCAAAACAAATCAACTCACACTCCCGAGAAATAGAGCTGGGCCAGCAGAGTAAAAATTTATGCTGGTAAAGACAAATGAATAGATATAATAATAAATGAATAAAGATAAACGGAGTAAAAGAGGGAAGATAACCTGCTTCCTCAATTTAAATGCTTATTCTAAAATGTTATTGATCAGATCCTACCAGCTTTTGAAAAAGTTTTGCACAGATCCTCTAAGTGAGAATTTGAGTTTTTCCAGTTTCAAATAGTAGATAACATCAGTTACCTGCTGACTTAGAGTAGGTGAATTAGGATCCTTCCAGTTTAGCGAGACAAGTCTCCATGCCAATAGTGAAGTAAAAGCAATTCCAGTTTGTTTGTCCTTCTCCACTTTAAGCCCCTCGGTGAGCCCACCAAGCACAGCTGTTAGGCGATTAGGAGGGATTGGGACCCCAAGGCTCTCTGATAGACATTTAAAGATTTTGGTCCAGAATGGTGTTAATGTGGTGCACTTCCAGAACATGTGGCCTAGTGAGGCTGGAGCTCGATTGCAACGTTCGCAGGTTGGATATTGCCCTGGAAACATTTTAGACAATTTTAAGCGAGAGAGTTGCACTCGATATATAATTTTAAGTTAAATAATTGTATGCTTTGCGCATATGGAGCTCGAGTGAATTCTGTACATGGCTGCTTGCCACTCCTGTTCTGAGATGTTGAGTGAGAGATCCTTTTCCCACTGTACTCTTGAATCTTTGACAGGGAAGGACTGTAAAATAGTTTCATATATTGCAGAAATGCTGCCTGAGTCCTGGAGACTGAGCAATATTTTTTCCGGCATAGAGGTAGGTGGGAAGTGAGGAAAATTGGGCAGGTTCTGTTTAACAAGGTTTCGAATTTGAAGGTAGTGAAAGAAATGTGTTGCTGGTAAGTTCCATTTGGAGTGTAATTGTTGTGTAGGATGCAAACACGTTGTCTATGTACAGATCTCTAAGTGATTTAATCCTGAAATGTTTTCCAGGCATTAAAAACTGCGAAATTTACCTTTTTAATAGAAGTTCAAGAAATGTTGTAACAAACATCAACAACACCCCCTGAAACACACATGTAAAAATTACAAATGAGAGAAATTTTGACTTGGCTTAAAATAAGTGGGCAGTGCCAGTCCCTGTGAGGCATCATTTAGGTACGAAGGCACCGCGGTAGTGTTTCTTGACACTCACCGAGGAGAGGTTCACGTCCATATGCATGTTCAACTTTTCTTTCAGAACCGAATCAATTTCCTTTGCTTATTTGCCATTAGTTCATTTCCACAAATCAAGAAATATCCAGTCCTCCATCAGTCTTTTTCACCAATTGACCCTGAAAAGTACAAGAACATCCCAGCAAATGTTATAGAAGAAGGAGATGCAATGATCCCAAAAGATTTGTCATCATTTCTTATGCCATTATTGTAAAATCAATATGAAAAAAAAAAAAAAATAACAAGTGGTACAAAAGCTCGTTGAAAATCATTCACTGTACTGGCAAAGTTGAATTAACCAATGCGTTCATTTGAATTCTTTTTCATTTATTCACCAGCATTCCATCAATGAAGCCATGAGGAGTTCAACATTAACCCGGATGAGTGGACCTGGCAGTGGAGGAGAGAACGGCAGGATAGTCACCCACGATTTTCCCAAGTCCATGCAGACACTGCCCTGCATGAGCCACGCTGCTGGGATTGGCCTGAGTGCAACTGGAATGTGACATTACAAATAAAGCTGGGTTAACAGCGTCCAGAAAAATCAACTGCCAAAAGGACTATGGACTTAGGATAATTAAAGTACTAAGAACTTAAACAAAAAAAAAATTACTTTTCTACAAAAAAGAAAAAAAAAAGTTTGACTTTGTTTTGAAAACTATCTTGCGCTGCAATAACGATGACATACTGCTCTCTTTATGTGCCCAGTTCCGATATGCCACATAAAGGACCAGTCTGAGAGCTAGGGCTGTGCCAGTAATATAGACCTGTTTACTTAAAGTCAGTGTGCAATATTTATTTGTTTGTTGTTTTTTTTTCTTTTGTTTGTTTTGTTTCGTTTTTCTTTTATCAGTGCTCAATGGCATTGTCTGCCTTATTCAATATACTTTTATGTTTTCTTTGCATCGGAGAAAAGGATTGGTATGCTATGAATATATACAATTTTCTCTTGTCATCCACTAAAGTATTCTTTCTGTATCTGCTCTCACTTGGTTTGCATTATTCCCTTAGATACATCAACAAAGAAAAAGAGCCCGGGAAATACAAAAAAAAAAAAAAAAGAACCAGGATGGCATCTTGATAGGGGGTGCAGGGTGTAAATTTGGCAGAGAGCCCCGTACTGTCGTGACGTAGGAGTCCGAAAGTACATAAGACTTCCAAAAACACTTGCCCACTAGAGTGGGAAACTCACACACCCATCTAGTAACAACGACAGACACAGAGCTTTATCAAAATAAGAATAAATATATAAAAATGTTATATCAAAGAGTGAGGCGCCATTGAGCACAGTCGAGTGTTCTCACGACCCAATCTTGCCCTTTTTAATGCCCAGACAATTGGCAGGTCTACCCAACAGTCATAGCTTGTGGAGTTAATTTCCCCCTTGGAGATTTGTTAACTGGCGTGGAGTACCCCTTGAAGAATTGCCTCCAACAATCAAAGCATCGGAGTCCCCCACCTTGGAAAATCGACAGTCATAGCAGACCAATGCCGATTGCTTAAACTGCCCGTGGTGACCCACCACGAGTGACCCTTTCCCATTGAATGACGGCTGAGTCACGACCCTGCGAGACCCAAAAAGCTGCGACCCTTGACCCATAATTTAAGAACCGATGCCGTAGACAATAAGAAAAATCTCCATTATGACTGGTTCTTTATTCATTTTTATTCGCTTTCCTGAGGAATTTCGAGAACTTCCTTGTGACTTTTCTGAGGTTGACACAAATATTTATTCACTGTATCTTAATTCTTGATAAAAATGAAATATTTTAACGTATTATCACAGCACCATTTTGAATATCGACAGACAATACCGTGATGGTGAGTTTCGCATCGACCATAACATCCCAGAGTTCTCCAGGAGCTCATTCATGTGACGTCATTAACGTAACCAAATATAAGGTCATTTATGTGCCGTTTCGGTATCCGAGTTTAAGCGCGCTTCTCGGTATTCTCATTCTTGGTTTTCTAATTTTTTTTTTTTGCCTTACAATTCTGATTCTTGTCTCACGTGTTTCAGCTGGGTGAAAGATTGCTTTGTCTCTTTGGTTTTGACTCTGGCATGCTGTTTTGGTTCTTATTTCAGCTTCCAATCCCTAAATAAGAAGTCATTCCGCTTTGGCAAACACAGTCCCAAAAATCGAGGTCCAAACACAGGGCAGGTCAAAAAATAAATAAATAGTAAAAATCAAAAAGTACAGTAGAAACACAGAAACTCATCAAAACTCCCAAGCACGTTCAAAATGAACCACCAGTGACTGTGGGAGATGCTTCGTTATTTATAGGCCAGATAGTCAGTTTCTGGCGGTGATTGACAGGTGGCCCCGCCTCTCAGGGAACCACCCACAAATCACATGGGACATAACAAAGGCATTGGCACATAGACAAACAGAAGAACAAAGAAAAACACAAGCAATGCTAATGTAAACAAAAGAATCAGAAATGGACAAAAGGGACATGAAATGAAGTTCTGAACGCCAGCCAGAGAAGGAACCCTGGCTGAATCGTTACAGGTACAGCCTCAAAGTCTCTTTAGAGAGTCAGGCAGAATAACGGCAGATCAAATCCTCCTTAGAATTATGCTTGGATATTCGAATAGCTGTTGTACATCAGCTGCAGCTGGCATGTTCACTGGTTTGAACCAGTATTAAGGTAGCTGAGGTGAACTTGCAGGAGCCCCTAATTTGCATAATTAGATTTCCTTTAGTGAACTCGCATAATGAGACCTTGCAAATTCCAAAGGCAGTGAAGGAATAGTAAGATTCTTTATTGCATTGATCGGATATACACTAATTAACAAAAAGAAACCCTTATAAATGTCTTCATTTGGTACCTCATTTCACATCCTGCTGTAAATCATCTCTTAGGCATCAACCCTCGGGTAACAAATTAACCCTTTAAACTCTGCTTAACTTTTTTCTGTTTTCTTCTATTTTGGTTTAACTGGCCATAACATCATCATCCTTCATTTAATGTTCATTAGAACATTAGAACAATCTGGACGAGCGCAGGCCACTCAGCCCAACAGGGCTCGCCAGTCCTGTCCACTTAATTCTTCTAAAATAACATTTGAAAGCCCCTAAAGTTTTACTGTCTACCACACTATTCCAGGTGTCCGTGCTTCTCTGTGTAAAGAAAAACTTCCTAATGTTTGTGTGAAATTTTCCCTTCACAAGTTTCCAACGGTGTTCTTGATGAGCTAATTTTAAAGTCACCATCTCGATCCACTGGACAAATTCTGTTCATAATTTTTAACAGTTCATTCAGGTCTCCTCTTACTGTAAAGGCTCAGCTCTTTTAATCTTTCCTCATAACTCATCCCCTGTAGTCCTGAAATCAGCCGAGTTGCTCTTCTCTGGACTTTCTCTAGTGCTGTTATGTCCTTTTTGTAGACCTAAGCTGCACCCAGTACTCCAGATGAGGCCTCGCCAGTGTGTTATAAAGCGTGAGCAGAACCTCCTGTGACTTGTACAAGTTGGCAGCGTTCATGATGAACTCATTTTAAAGTCACCATCTCGATCCACTGCACTAATTCCTTTCATAATTTTAAACACTTCAGTCAGGTCTCCTCTTCATCTCCTTTTACTTAAACTATAAAAGCTTTCATTTTTCCTTATAATTCATCCCCTAGAATCAGCCTAGTCGCTCTTCTCTGGACCTTTTCTAGTGCTGTTATGTCCTTGTTGTAGCCTGGAGACCAAAACTGCTCCCATTACTCCAGATGAGGCCTCACCAGTGTGCTATAAAGCTTGAGCAGAACCTCCTGTGACTTGTACAAGTTTACAGTGTCGAGTCCACTATGACTCCTAAATCCTTCTCATAAGGTGTACCCTCGATTTTCAGACCTCCCATTGCGTATTCAAATCCCACATTTTTACTTTCAATGTGTAATCCCCATGTTCTTGATGAACTCATTTTAAAGTCACTGTCTTGATCCACTGCACTAATTCCCTTCATAATTTTAAACACTTCAGTCTGGTCTCCTCTTACTGTAAAGGCTCAGCTCTTTTAATCTTTCCTCATAACTCATCCCCTGTAGCCCTGGAATCAGCCTAGTTGCTCTTCTCAGGACTTTCTCTAGTGCTGTTATGTCCTTTTTGTAGACCTAAGCTGCACCCAGTACTCTGGATGAGGCCTCACCAGTGTGTTATAAAGCTTGAGCAGAACCTCCTGTGACTTGTACAAGTTGACAGTGTCGAGTCCACTATGACTCCTAAATTCTTCTCATAAGGTGTACTCTCGATTTTCAGACCTCCCATTGCGTATTCAAACCCAACATTTTTACTTTCAATGTGTAATCCCCATGTTCTGGATGAACTCATTTTAAAGTCACCGTCTCAATCCACTGCACTAATTCCCTTCATAATTTTAAACACTTCAGTCAAGTCTCCTCTTACAGTAATCTCCTTTTCCTTAAACTGTAAAGGCTCAGCTTTTTTAATCTTTCTTCATAACTCATTCCCTGAACCAGCCTAGTCACTCCTCTCTGCACTTTCTCTAGTGCTGCTATGTCCTTTTTGTAGACCAAAACTGCCCCCAGTACTCTGGATGAGGCCCCACCAGTGTGTTATAAAGTTTGAGCAGAACCTCCTTGGACTCGTACTTCAGATATTAGGTTAGGGTTAGGGTTTATTCATGTTCTTCCATTCAAAGTAAAGGTCAGACACTTCTCGTTCAGAGCTGGCGAATTACTTATGTTGTTTCGCATATATTACAGCAGAGTAAGTTGTAAATTTTTTATATAGGTGTTGGAATAAGCTTCCATCCACTATAAAAGCATCAGTGAATGTGTCTGGACATAACTACAATATGTCTAGATTTACTGTTTTGAAGCAAGATAATTTTTCTCTGCTTTTACTGTTTTTCAAAGAATTATTCATGGAGGATGTATCGATTATTGAAGACCCGTGGCCTATTTGTCAGGGCTGTCTTAACAGCATTATAAGCCCCCGGGCAAAGCAGTGCACTGGCGCCCCTACCTACACAGCTACTCAGCAAGTCACAACATAGGGTCCCCCGGGCAACTGCCCAGCATGCCCATTGCGTTAAGACGGCCCTGCTATTCGTTATCTTGAAGAAAAGTTCTTACTGAGTCAGAATAGACTTGGCTGGTAAAGAAATTATATGGTCTATCCATATTACAAGATGATTATATTACAACGTTACTGAGAAGTCAAGCAAAATGCTACAATGATTACAATATGCCAGCGTTTGAGGCAACTCAGGCCTCTTCTTCAGACAAGATGATTACATCAAGGCCTGCGTTGTCTCGAAAGCTGGCATATTGTAATCATTGTAGTATTTTGCTTGACGTTCTCACTATATCCATAATGGCTAAGACGATACAAACATTGTAATACAAATAATTTGTTACATTTCTATAGTGCTTTTCAAGGCACTCAAAGCGGTGGAGTGCCACCATTATGCAGTATCCACTTGGATGGGGCAGCGGCAGCCATTTTGTTTTTCGCGCCACACATTAGCCGTTTGGTGGTGAAGGGGTGAGAGATGGTTAGCCAGTTAGGGGACGGGGATGATTAGGGGACCAGAATGGATGAGGCCGTGATAGATAATTTAGCCAGGACATCGGGGTACACCCTGCTCTTTACGAAGGAATGTCCAGGGATCTTTAGTGACCACAGAGAAGTCAGGACGTCGGTTTTTACATCTCATCCGAAGTACAGCACCATTGTAATGGCCCATATGTTCCCACTGTAACTGCACTGAGATATTGGGATCCACACACACAGTAAATGTATAAACACAATTCCCATAGCAAAGCAAACTGCTAATATACGCATCAGAAGACTCCGCTTCATATTTTCCTTGGCCGAGTAAATAAGAAAAGGCAACGTGTGAAGAAAGATGATGTTCATGCCGTCAGTCTGAATACAGTATGGTAATCCGTGTTGACATTACTATCATCACATGTTATGTTTTATCTTCTAACCAGTTGCTATAGTGACTATGCGCAATAGAAGATGAGCTACGTTCCTCAATTTGCTTTGCTTTCTTCCTACGTTTTCGGCTCGTTCAGGGCAATAACATCTTAAATTATGGAGGGCAAACGCAGAATGACACAGTAAAATGACACCGTAGCTCTTCCTGGGGAGAATGCATTTTTCAAACCATAGCTCCGCAGAACAAACAGTGCCTGCAGATCAGTAGGGGTTGAGTCACAGAATCGTTGCTGATACGGACGATCTTTAATTATTCTGAACCACAGAAACGGTTGCCTAGCAACAGCAGGTCATTTCATTTTTATTTTTTTTTTCTGTGTTTAAAATCCTGTGTCACCAAAGCTGAATGTCACTCTAATGCATAATCCGTCGACTGGAAAAGCAGAGATAGCAGATGAAAATATTCATAAAACATTGTATTCATTAATTAATTTATATGGCGCTCTTCTCACTACTCAAAGTGCCAGTGAGGAGCCACTTCAACCACTGGCACCGGCACCTGGATGATATGATGGCAGCCATTCTTGCACCCGTTACGCTCCCCACACATTAGCTATAGATGGCCAATCAGAGACAAGGGGTGATTAGGGGGTCAGAATGGACACATCCATGGTGGGCATTATTTTTTAGCCAGGACATCGGGATACACCCTACTCTGTACAAAGGATGCCCCGAGATCTTTAAAGGCCACAGACAGTATTACATCTCATCCGAAGGCACAGTGTCCCCGTCACTGCACTGGGGCATTGGGGATCCACACACAGACACCATAGGGTCAGCGCCGCCCCATGTTGGCAACAACCCAAGCGTCTCCTAGTTGGTCTTCCATCCAAGTACTGGCCATGCTTAGCTTCAGGTGGATGACCTGCTCTGAACTGCATATCGCAGAACCTTTTTAACTTATTCTGGGAAAAAATAAACCTTTATGCAATCAGGATGCCCACCCTAAATAGGCAGGCCTTGTGCTGCTTACATTTTTAATTCATTGGGGTGACTGACATACAGTAAATGGCACAGCAGAATACAAAAGAGAAACGAGACACACAGGGTTCTAAGAGAAGCTGTCACCCCCTTGGATGCTTTCACGTCTTATTCTTGTACAACATTGAATCACCGTACATTTCATTTAGCTTTTTAGATATTTGACCAACGGAACTCTTTCGTGTCAAAGTGAGAACAAATCTCAGGAAAGTGATGTAAATAAATGATAAATAGAAAACACCAAATCATTAATTGCACAAGTATTCACCCCCCTTGTTAATATGACACTCATTAATTCAATGGAATGTAGTCGAGATGTACCTCCATGTGGAATGGTCATCTTCTGGGTAGTCGGTGTGGTGACCTAACCTACACAATGAAGACAAGAGGATGCCATGCTGTCTCAGCATAACTTGGACCTTTCACATTTAGGTGTATTTGTACTACAGTCAGCAGTCCGTCGTTGTCTAATCCACTTGGTCCTGAACAGGGCCACAGGGGTCTATTGGAGCCTACTCCCATCTAGCATATGGCACATGACAGGGAACAGACCCTGGACAGGGTGTACCAGTCCATCACAGGGTACACATACAAACACACCCACACATCAAGCATACGCTAGGACAATTTTAGGATTACCAATTCATCCATCCATCCATTATCTAACCCGCTATATCCTAACACAGGGTCACAGGGGTTTGCTGGAGCCAATCCCAGCCAACACAGGGCACAAGGCAGGAACAAACCCCGGGCAGGGTGCCAGCCCACCGCAGGGCACACACACACACCAAGCATTCACTTAGGGCCATTTTAGGATCACCAATTCACCTAACCTGCAACAGAAATATATATAAATACTAGGGGGGCTTTGCCCCCTGTTTGCTTCACTCGCCAACCCCCGGGTTTGGTTTACCAGATATACAATTCAAAGAGATTGTTATTTTCGTAGGAATTGTTACATATGTATTATTTTCACTTTTACTTTAAAACTTCAATTAAAACAATATTTGGAATTAAGTTTTCTTCAAGATTGCATTGAATTTTGATTCTGTGTTTGGACTTTCATCGTGACAACGCAACGTAGAACTGCCCGTGAGTGAATTTCGTTTCTTTCCCTCTAATAAATAAACTGACTTTTTCGATTGTTTGTCCCTGTAATTTGTTAATTGTCACAGCAAAAGCTATTCTCACGGGAAATTAATACGAATGGCATATCAAGATCTCCTTTGGTGTCTAATATTATTCACAGAATATGTATTACATTACCTTTACTTGTCGCCTGTTAAAATTTTACATGTCAGAATTGTTTGACCAATTTTTAATACAACTAATCTTATCCAATTGCATAGCCCATCACTCAGACTTAACTTACACAATAACATTACGATACATCCTTCTTTCAACGGTAATTCGGCTGGTGGAAGACCGGAAGGTGTTAACGGTTGTAGTTATTCTATGGAATATTGTAAGTTGATGTTTTCATCTTCCGCACAATCACCACCAACTGCTTCAGCACAGTCTATTGATGCCCATTTAACCAATTTGCCATGTAACCAATCAACAGTTCTTGCGTTAATTCGTTTGACTTTATCATTTCCCGCTGCCATTTTTAGATGAAGGGTTGATTCTAAACTGGATCTTCATAAGTGTGTGTGTGTGTGTGTGTGTGTTCATAAGTAAGCCCTTTAATGGATTGCTGTCTGTCCAGGTTAAGTACCAGAATGCACCTGATGAATGTGATCCTGCTTGAAAATGGTTGTAAGTAGGAAGTGACTTGACAGAATCTCATGGCAAAAGTCTCTGTCTCACGCGACTTGCTTCCAAAAGTTGTAAGTATGGCATGACTTCAAAGAATCTCATGGTAAAAGTCTCCGTCTTGTGGGACTTCCTTCCAGAAAGTCTCTTCAAAAAGTCACGTCTCATTGCAGAATTAGTCTTGTCTCGTCCCAAGATTTTTTTATTATAATAAAGATATATATATATATATATATACACACACACACACACATATATATATACTGTATAAATATATATATATATAGTCACATGCGCATCTGAGGACCACCTTGCTGGCTCTGGTATGCAGTACCACCACGGAGCAAGTGGGGGCGCTGTTGCTAACTGTCTTGTCTCATTCCACCTGAGTTCAGAGAAGTTACAGCCCAGGAGACTGCCTGACCACGCCCCCATCATGCCCATAAGCCCCGCCTCCTCTAGACTGAAGCATATAAACGAGTCTTCGCTTGCGGCCTGAACTTTCCACTTTTTTTTCCACTGTGATTCTGCCATTTTCTAATCCACTTAGTCCTGAACAGGGTTGTGGTGGGATTGGTGGGTGGGCTGGAGGCTATCCCAGCATAGTGCGCTAGGTAGGACAGAGCGCCAGTCCATAGCAGGGCAAAAACACACCCACTCATTTACCAAACACACAAGGGTCAATCAAACCTGCACATCTTTGGACTGTGGGAGCAAACCCACAAAGGCACGGAGGGAGGACCCCGGGACATGGGCACCGGTCTCCTAATTGTGACATAATGGCACTGCTACTATGCCACCGTGCCGCCCCTCCATTGCCCATTCATTGTTGTATAATAATAAAATGCAAACAGTCCCATTGGGGTGAATACTTTGTATTGCCACTCCAAGTCTATTGCCATTATTGGTGAACTTTGTGAATGTTCTCTTGCACCCCCAAGATGTTTTCAACATGAGGGCTCAAAACCAAATTTCTTTCATGATTATATAGTTGGGGTTTCTTTTTTGTGTTTGCATCTCTGGTTCACGTCAGAAGCGGCTTTTCTGTTTTGCCTAGTAATTGTTTCGACTATTACGTTGCAAAGATAAAAAATGATCCTAGTTTGTGGTGAAAATCCAGGAAAACCATCAAGAACGTGAAAGATTGCTAAGCTGGCACGCGTCAGTCCCGACTGTCTACTGCACACATTTCCGCCCAGTGTTACGATGTACTGAGTTACTAACTCGAGAGCTGTGTATAAAGATACTCAATGTTCTGTATAGCGTAAGATCACACAGATCTAGAAGACAACAAGTAGACTTCATATTCTTCCAGGTGTATGCAAAAAAAAATTAAAAAAAATAAAATAAAAAAAGGAAAAAAAAAAAGAAAAAATATCAGGAAAAAAATGTCTTGTATATCATGATTACCTACTTTAAAGAGATTCTTTTGCTTGACTGCTCTATATGATTTGTGACAATGTGTACCTTTCTGGTTTTAAGTGGTCAAGTTGTCAGTGGCTGGGTTCTAAATTTTATTTTATTATTAATATTTTTGTATTGTTTCCAGTACTTTTCCCTGTATATACTAACAGTTTTACATTTATATTATTTGTATCTTTGAATATCTAAGGATTTTTATATTTTCTTGTCATCATCGGTAGTTAGAACCCATTTTTTATATATATATATATATATATATATAATTAGGAGTTAATCAGATATTCCAAAATCCTTATTTCCAAAATGGACTGGTATGTCAGTTGGCCAGCAAACCTGCATGGCACTAAGATGACCCAAACTGAATTCAAATAAGTAGGTGGAAAAAAAATGGCCGACACGCTTCCTGGCTTTGGTGTGAGACTCTCCCATTTTGGAGATCCGCCCCTGACCCCCCCAAAAAAAGGCGGGGCTCCCATGGAATAGGATTGTTCCACCCCAATCTACAAGTATTCATTATTTCATACTTGGGGGGAGGATTCTAACCAATGAATGGATTTATTCATGCAATCAAAAATGGTGCACGGAGTTGAACGCCTAGGACATTTTAGTGAGGTGTGGGCACAGACACACACAGACGACACACACACATGATGGATACTGCAGAAAGCAACTCGATGAGAAATCCCCTGTCACCTTCAAACTCTCATTTTACTGTTTGTGTTTCTCCTCTGGCACATTGGTGGAAATGGCTCACTATAGCCAAGGTGGTTTTGTTCTAACATTATGTTTTACTCGGTTACAATTTGATTTTTTGGGCTTACATTGTAATTCAGGATTATTACAAACGTTCCGTTTAGTTTACCTCAGCTTCAACCTCTTAGCATGCTTTGCTATTAGGCTCACATAACTGAGGCGTGGCTTCAAGCTTTTTTATTTTTATTTTTGTTTGTTTTTTTGTTTTTCTTCTTTCTGGTTAAATAACTGTTAATCAATAAAGGGAACTTTTCATAATCTTCTGTTTGGATTTGTCTCTGGTGTCTTTTGAAGTTTGTGAATTCTTGGTCAAGATGAAATTTCCTTTTAATTAAAACCCTCACCTAAAGAAACAAGAAACTGAAATGAGGTAACTTGTTTATGAAAAATCAATTTATCCGACTGCAAGAGCCAATCTTAGACAGTTAATGATAAAATCCAAAGTTGTGCTTGGTTAACTAAACAAAATATCAGTGATTAGATTAGATAGAACTTTATTTGTCCCCAAGAGTAAATTTGGCTTTTTATAGAAGCTTTTTAAATAAATCAATACATAAATAGACTGATATACACTCACCTAAAGGATTATTAGGAACACCTGTTCAATTTCTCATTAATGCAATTATCTAATCAACCAATCACATGGCAGTTGCTTCAATGCATTTAGGGGTGTGGTCCTGGTCAAGACAATCTCCTCAACTCCAAACTGAATGTCAGAATTGTAAAGAAAGGAGATTTAAGCAATTTTGAGCGTGGCATGGTTGTTGGTGCCAGACGGGCCGGTCTGAGTATTTCACAATCTGCTCAGTTACTGGGATTTTCACGCACAACCATTTCTAGGGTTTACAAAGAATGGTGTGAAAAGGGAAAAACATCCAGTATGCGGCAGTCCTGTGGGCAAAAATGCCTTGTTGATGCTAGAGGTCAGAGGAGAATGGGCTGACTGATTCAAGCTGATAGAAGAGCAACTTTGACTGAAATAACCACTCATTACAACCGAGGTATGCAGCAAAGCATTTGTGAAGCCACAACACACACAACCTTGAGGCGGATGGGCTACAACAGCAGAAGACCCCACCGGGTACCACTCATCTCCACTACAAATAGGAAAAAGAGGCTACAATTTGCACGAGCTCACCAAAATTGGACAGCTGAAGACTGGAAAAATGTTGCCTGGTCTGATGAGTCTTGATTTCTGTTGAGACATTCAAATGGTAGAGTCAGAATTTGAGAACATGGATCCATCATGCCTTGTTACCACTGTGCAGGCTGGTGGTGGTGGTGTAATGGTGTGGGGGATGTTTTCTTGGCACACTTTAGGCCCCTTAGTGCCAATTGGGCATCGTTTAAATGCCACGGGCTACCTGTGCATTGTTTCTGACCATGTCCATCCCTTCATGACCACCATGTACCCATCCTCTGATGGCTACTTCCAGCAGGATAATGCACCATGTCACAAAGCTCGAATCATTTCAAATTGGTTTCTTGAACATGACAATGAGTTCACTGTACTAAAATGGCCCCCACAGTCACCAGATCTCAACCCAATAGAGCATCTTTCGGATGTGGTGGAACGGGAGCTTCATGCCCTGGATGTGCATCTCACAAATCTCCATCAACTGCAAGATGCTATCCTATCAATATGGGCCAACATTTGTAAAGAATGCTTTCAGCACCTTGTTGAATCAATGCCACGTAGAATTAAGGCAGTTCTGAAGGCAAAAGGGGGTCAAACACCATATTAGTATATTATTATGGTGTTCCTAATAATCCTTTAGGTGACTGTAAATATATATATATATATATATATATATATATATATATATATATATATATATATATATATATATACTAGCCATCCGTCACAACTTCACCCGCATATTAGTGAAAAAGGACAGTGAGGATGGCCTGCCCAGCTCTCTACTCCTGCTGTCACTCTTCCCCCTCCCCGCAGCCCGATGAGTCTCTCTCGGAGTAGCGTGAATATATCGCTCCTGTAATCGAACTATAATACTTAGCGCAATGAGAGAAGTCGCAAAATCAACCAGAAAGTTCAAATAAATTATAGAAAAAAATCCAATCTAAATCCTTTAAGTAGTTCTCTCATCCTCTAACTAGGCAGAGTTAATGTTATGCCCCGAGTGAGGAGGGTCACAGCCTGATCAGTCTCTTTCAGATTTGCGCTAATAAATCGGTACCGCAAGCGAACTATGAAACTTAGTTCGGTGATAGAAGTCGCAAAATGAACCGGAATGTTCAAGCGAATTATAGAAAAAAACCCTATTTAAATCTGTTAAGTAGTTCTCTCATTCTCTAACTAAGTGGAGTTAAAGTCACGCCCCGAGGCAGACACGTGAGTGAGGAGGGTTGCAGCCCGATGAGTCTCTCTCGAATTTGAGCAAATAAATCGGTACCGCAAGCCAAACTATGATACTTAGTGCGATGAGAGAAGTTGCAAAATCAACCGGCATGTTCAAGCGAATTATAGAAATAGAACAATCTAAATCTGTTAAGTAGTTTTCTCGTTCTCTAACTATGTGGAGTTAAAGTTACACCCCGAGGCAAACGCGTGAGTGAGGAGGGTTGCAGACGATGAGTCTCTGTCGAATTTGCGCTAATAAATCAGTACCGCAAGTGAACTATGAAACTTATCTCGATAAGAGAAGTCACAAAATCAACCGGAATGTTCAAGCGAATTATAGAAAAAACCCAATCTAAATCTGTTAAGTAGTTCTCTCGTTCTCTAGCTAAGTGGAGTAAAGGTAACGCCCCGAGGCAGACGCGTGAATGAGGAGTGCTCCGCCCCTTCCCCGCCCAATGAGTATCTCCAGGATTTGCATTAATAAATCGGTACCGCAAGCGAACTATGATACTTAGCGTGATGAGAAAGTTGCAAAATCAACAGAATGTTCAAGCAAATTATAGAAAAAAAAAATGATCTCAATCTGTTAAGTAGTTCTCGCGTGAAAAGCGGACAGAAATACAAATGGGTCTAAAAAACTATAAGAAATTTCATGCTTGGACGACCACAAAATTTTTCAAACTGTTTCTTAGCGAGCACCTATTGGCCAAGGGTAACCTACAGTCCAAATTTCAAGTCCCAAGTCCTCATCGTTCAGGAGATTTTGTGATGAGTAACCCAGTGGTATTTGGCTTTTATACAGTATATAAAGAGATGTGGTGAGGGAGGACATGATGGCAGTCGGATAGATGGAGACAGATCATCTGGCGACTTCTAAACAGGAACAGCCAAAAGAAGAAGAAGAAGACCTTGTTTAAACTGTTTTTGAACATTTACTAAAACTTTTGAAGCAAAAATACATGGGCTGTGGAATTATTTGAATATGCGTCACATTATTGACTGAATCGTTCTATGAAGTAAGCTGAAGCTGCTATTGAAAACCTCGGACAAACACAGCTGCACCTAGAAAACAACGTTTAGAAGAACAACTGCAAATCAGCAGCCTCATTGTTTTTAAAGTGATGGGTACACATTAGAAAAGGGGTGGGCAAAATCAAAGGCAATCCAGAATGGTACCAACAGTTAAATTTAACACATATGACTGTGCTGCATTTTGTTTTGCCGTGGTTTTATCGTGTCATAATTAAAAACATATCGCGCAAATGGCCGATTGCTTTTCACTACGGTACACAACTTTCATGTCAGTTTAAAAAGTTTTTGGCACCCTTTATTCATGTCCATAGATTGCATGTTATAACTCGAAGCAAAGCAAACGCATCGCATTTCAATCCAAAAACACACTTCAGTTGTGTCAAAATTAAATGCAATCAAATGACCAATCAGCATCAAGAGGCGGGGCAAGGGGCGTCCATAGTTTGGGCAAAGAGGCCTTACACTTCTAAACATTTCTGTATTCTGGCGGTGATGCTGAGCACAAGTTTCATTAAAGCGTGAACTGTGGAGTTATTAATGAAACGATTTACAATTTTTAAGTTTGTTTAAATTTTATAAAAAGTTACATTTTCAAGGTATATGTTGTTAGTGGTGTAAGTGCCCAAGAAGAGCTACAGGCATCCCAGCCAGGATGGAGGACAATTTCTTACCCAGACAGGAGGACAGAGTGGAACGAGAAAGGAGGACACCAGCTTGACAAGGAAACTACTTTTTGCCCGGTCAGAATTATATGAATGATGGACCAGTTGAAGTCAGTGGCCTGGAACCGTTCCATCACCCACATGACAGGTGACAGTGGTCCTCTCGTGGCATTCCAGTTTGGACACTCACAGGGATACGTGAGATTTGGAGTCCAGTAGACCAACCCTGTCATTGTCATTGGGATGCGTTAGAGGGTGCAATTGGGGGAGGACCTCCCTGGTTTCCATATGACCTGGAAATACTTTTAAAGGGACACACTGTGACACCACTACCTCACATCAGAGAGTGGGGAACAACTCTTGGAGGAAGGTAGGAGGAAGAACGTGACTGTAGGGTATATTGTGGGCGATCTTTGCATGGGTTACTATTTTAAGGTGCATTTGATTAAATGAATAAACCCAAAATCATGTTGGGCATTACTGGGTCTGAGGTTTGGGGCTCAGTGGCGACTCCAAGTGGTTAGAGGGCTATTAACTAAATACTGAATGCCCTGTATAGTGAAACATTAAGCGTCACCGAGCTTTTTATTCATACGCCCTGTGATAACCAGATATTAGCTAGTTTTTCCTCCTTCTTTCGACATGACAGAGAATAACATTGTCATTTACATGCAACGTCAGATCCCCTGCCTTATCAAGTCCCCGTTTCTCCAAACTGGTGATGCTGTTTAGCACTGGGTGACAACACTCATGACTGGAACACCTCTTACCCCAAAACTGTTGACGCCCCCAAACCCCACCTATCGACACTGATTGCTCATTTGATTACTACAATCTTGAAGGGTGGTCTTAAATCGAAATGCAAGTCTTTTAGTTATGACACGTGATCCATCCATCCATCCATTACCCAACTCGCTATATCCTAACTACAGAGTCACGGGGGTCTGCTGGAGCCAGTCCCAGCCAGCACAGGGCACAGGGCAGGAACAAACCCCGGGCAGGGCGTCAGCCCACCGCAGATGAATTAAAGTGTTGCATTTTAAACTGAGACGAAAATTGCACGCCGCAGTGAACAGCAATTAGTTTCTTGGGTTGATATGTTTTTAATTATAACATATTTTTAATCCTGCCAGCAAAAATATTTTGCAATTAAATGCAATCCATTGTGATAACAACTTTGAAATGTAATGCGTATGCACATGGTGCATTTCATTTTTACAACGGGTTTATCGCATCATAATTAAAAACATATTAACCAAGTGATCGATTGCTTTTTAAGTACCGCACACATCTTTTGTGTCAGTTTAAAAGACAATGCAAAAGGGTGTCTGTGAGGAAAATGGCAGCACCCTAAACCCCTTGGCACAACTTCACGACACAGTCCTGGGTTGAACGAAAGACGTTTATTCAACAACGCCTTCACCGGGTTTCCAGTTTCCTGACTTTAATAATACGTAATTGGCATTAAGCTTCTCCTCCTTCATCTCTCATGAAGTCTCATCCACTTTGTCCCGATTTTGATTCCAAGTGGAGGGCTCAGTTTTAACTCCAGACCCAGGAGTTCTTACGGTGCTCAATCGATTACCCCGGAGGCACTGACGGTCCCTGTGCCATCAGTATTCTACAGTTCTCCCTGGTGCCCCCCCACAGAACCTGGCAGGACAGATCCCCGGGACCAAAAACACCCATGCTGCCCTGCAGGTGTCCATACTGGGGGTTCTCAAGACAGCATGCTGCCACCTAGTGTAAAGGGGGGTACATATTGCCCATAGTTGTCTGTTATCCACCGTGCTGTCCTTCCCTGTTCATCAGTCCATCCCGGGTGTTGCTCTGTGGTTGTCAGAATGGCAACCCCAGAGTAGCTGCTCCTGCAGCCTTGTCCTGGCAGAGGAGGAGATTATCAGTGCTCCTCAAATGTGCTTTGTATCCCCTGGGCTTCAGGCTAGGCAAGGGAGCAGGATTCATCCCGACCGGGACACCCATTGCTCTGTCAAACCTTTTAATTCATATCTGTTAATTGCAAGACCTCATACAATATTTTTGTTAAACCCCTTGAATTAAAGCGGACAGTTGCATAATGATTGCGTTTGTTTCATATTCATTTTGGTGGCGTACACAGCCAAATTTATGAAAATCGTGTCATTGCCCAAATATTTATTTACCGGACTGTAAATAACAATTCCATTCCCTTCTGTGTCGACTGGTTGGTGCAAAGAGCTGTTGGATTAGAAGCAGAAACGGGAGAAGAATTTCCAACTGCCACAGTAACATCTTTGGAACACATTCAAGAGCCCAATGTCACAAAGAACTGCAACATACAGTTAAGCAGATCATCAACAGGGATATCCATACACCAACATTTATCCAGACATGGCTTGAAAATACTGAATCTGGGGATGACAGTACTGGCTATTGCTTAACTTCTTGACATAATGGCCAGGACTATCAGAAGAAGAATGAAACAACATGATATCCATCCATTATCCAACCCGCTATATCCTAACTACAGGTTCACAGGAGTCTGCTGGAGCCAGACCCAGCCAACACAGGGTGCAAGGCAGGAAACAAACCCCAGGCAGGGCATCAGCCCACTGCAGGGCATACACCAATCACACATTAGGGACAATTTTAGGATCATCAATGCACCTAACCTGCATGTCTTTGGACTGCAGCACCCTTAGGAAACCCACACAGACACGGGGAGAACATGCAATCTCCACGCAGGGAGGACTTGGGAAGCGAACCCGGGTCTCCTAACTGCAAGGCAGCAGCGCTACCCACTGCGCCACCGTGCCACCCACAACATGATATCAAACAATACAATACAATGCAATTTATTTTTGCATAGCCCAAAATCATACCCTGCATTTTGACAGCCCCCAGCTTTTGCTCTCTAAGAAGTCGAGGAAAAACTCCCCAAAAAAACCCTTGTAGGAAAAAAAAAATGGAAAAAACCTCGGGAAAGGCAGTTCAAAGAGAGACCTCTTTCCAGGTAGGTTGGGCATGCAGCTGGTGTTAAAAAGAAGGGGGTCAATACAACACACAGAACAGAACAAATCCTCAATACAATATAATAGTGCCCATAGAAATATTACAAGTACAGGGCAGAGTTCCACAGTAGATGATATCCCATAATACGATTTGGATTTCTTCAGAGTCCTGGAGACCTCGAAAATCAAGCTGCCTTCCCCTATTGGCCATTCCACAGCTGAGTCAGCGTTGGGCCAGCCAATCCAAAGAAAGGATCCATCTACACGAGGATTCTAGTGCTCCTCCATCAGAGATGATCTTTACCTTAGGCAGGCACAACAACTTGGCAGGTGGGCAGTGGGCACCAAGTGCCACATTTGAGTACCAAGAAGAGAAACAGAATAGAACAGAATAATTCTAACTATCATTTTACTTATGCTTTAGTGATAATGACTAACAACAGAGATGCAGTATATATAGTTAATCAGAAACTCTAGTCAGGGTGTGCTAAACTAGTGGACATTTCTGTATTTTTTTGGGGACTTTGTGCTTTACGGACTCTCAAGAAAGGATTAAAGGAAATTGACCCATCCTATGTTTCTGTGGATGTGAGCATTTCCTGTGAACAGGCAAGCCATCTAATGAAAGGACCCCTCTACCCAGGGCCGTTCTAACAGCATTATAAGCCCCCGGGCAAAGCAGTGCACTGGGGCCACAAGTTACACAACCACTCACAGGAATTAAAATGTAAACGGTCGATTAAATTAAACATATATTTATTGTATTGGTACTTCCAACAAAATCAGTGTTTAAACATTATAAAACACTAGCCAACCCGCAGCGTACCATACGCCGCATAATCAGGCCGGTTTTTTAATAATTTTTAAGCACAGGGAGAAAAATTAACACTTGCAAAATCGGTAATGTAATAAATCAGCAAGAAAAGCAACATTGTAACAATGCACGGAACGAACCAACACCCAATTGTCCAGTGCGGCGTAGCGAGGTGGGAGGGCGGTGTGTACAAAGTGCAGGAGCATCTAAGAAGACGTATGTTTGTCGCGGATGCGAATTGCTGCATTTAGCGTGTACAACACTTTGCTATGGTGCACGCGGTTGTGCGTCGTAACCGAAAACTCGTTTTTTAAAGACGGCTCACTTCATTATGTTTTAACCTCAGTTGTAAAGGAATGTTTTAATGATCCCATGGGATACCCCTCGCAAACAGTTTTACACGCTGCATATGGCGATTCACCTCCGCGAGAAACATGCCTCTATGAACAGTCAACGTGTGGGAGGGGGGTGTGTACAAAGGGTAGGGACGTAAACAGTGGGAGCGTATGAGTCGCACTTAGTGGCAATTCCACGGTATGCAGCCCGAATGCGGTTCAACGGCTTACCCACGCCTAGACACACGCTCAATCTCATGCATAATTATTTATTGAATGGTAAACACTTCTGGAAAGACGCGGTTGTCTAAAACAGGTTAGTGTGAGAATACAACAGTAAGTGAATGAAAAGATGGAACTCTGGAGAGAGCAAAATACAACACAATAGTCAACCCGCGGCATAACAAACGCCGCATTATTATTTATTGATGGTTGAACACTTCTGGAAAGACACAGAGACACCCCTCGCAAACTGTTCTACACGCCGTATACAGCGATTCACATCTGCGACAAACAAACTGTTTTACACACGGCATACAGCGAATCACATCCGCGACATGATTTTTCCTAGATGGTCCTGTCGCGTCCACCCCCACACTCGAAGCATACACACTGCCTGCTCATGTGCCCGGTCGCAAGAGAAACTCACGGAGAGCCGCCCACCAGCTGCCTGTGTTTGTGCCTCTGTCTGTCTCTGGCGCTGCCTCTGTGCGAACCGGTCAGGCACAGAGAAGGTCAGCTGCTGACAGAGCGTCTCGACTGTTGCAGGGCCTGCATTGGTGAAGCAGGTGAGACGGTAATGAAACAGAGGCACAGGGCTTATTGGTTTTTAAAGACTGATTCCTTCATTGTGCTTTAACCTCAGTTTTAAAGGATTGTTTTAAGGATCCCATGGGATACCCCTCGCAAACAGTTTCACGCGCTGCATATGGCGATTCACCTCCGCGAGAAACATGCGTCTATGAACAGTCAATGTAGCTCGGAGGTACATGACATTAACCTGACCTGCACTGCATGTGGCCTCTACGACAGGCGAACATAAATGACGCCATTTTTTCTGTGTCGTCGTGTCAGAGTTGGTGGGCGTGGCCCTGCGAGTTGTCGTCGTATCCAATGGTCTTGGAGTTGGTGGGCGTGGCTCCTTCCTGTGTGTGCCATAGGTGTCTCACTTGTTGGCGGTTTAGTGATTCCACGCCCCTTCTGGTGTGCTTTTCATGGTTGTCTTGCCTTAGTGAATTATATATATAGATGCTATTGAGCAAAGATTAATCAACACAAACGTTTCAACATTATAACATGAGCCTTGAAAAACACAAATATTTCAACATATAAATGATGCTCAGTTTAAAAAACCATACAGACAGATGTGGTACAGTATGAAATTACTTTGAAGATTTTATTATTAATCAAGTGTTCAACACAAACATTTGTGAAATTTCTTTGCAGAGAATTGAGTTGAAGTGACGTTACCATATACGCTTTTACGTGATGAAATGTATGAGATCTGTACACATACCTGCACGTGAGGTGGCAGAGGTGACCGTGATACTAAATCAGAGGCGAATGCCAATGTCCACTTTTAACACAATAACAAATATTTATCCTTTAGCATAGTATAGTAATAATTTATTGACAGCAAGTCCCAACATAAATAGATTAGCATGGGTCCCCTATGCTCGTGGGACCCCCGGGGCAACTGCCCAGCATGCCCATGTGTTAAGACGGCCCTGCCTCTACCCAACGATTCCTGCGATCCTCCATCAGAGATGACTTTACCTTAGGCAGGCAGAACAACTTGGCAGGTGGGCCATAAGCACCAAGTGACACATTTGAGTACCGAGAAGAGAAACAGAATAGCTGAGGGTTAGTAACAAATTCTAACTATCATGTGTCACAGTTGGAGGTAGTAGTGCTCCCTTGAACCCTCAGGTACCACGCCAAACACCTGGTAAAAGTGCTACAATTATTCCTTTTATTATAACAATGTGCACTAAGCACCCTCCACTCCACACTATTCATAAATCACAATAATAAATCAACAGTCAACAATCCTCCACTCCCAGACGCGTTGCCCTCCTACCACCCAGCTCAGCTCGCCGTCTGGGAGCTCCCTCAGTCCTTTTATATTCCCTGACGCGGAAGTGTTCCCAATCCCCAGTCCATGTGATCTTGTATCACTTCCGGGTCAGGTAAAAAGTACTTTTCTTCATCCCGGAAGCCCGTCGCTCTTCCTATGACGAACTTCCGGGTCAAAGTGCACAAATAAGTCTTTGGTCCTCCCTGCAGCTCCCTCTTGCGGCCCCTGTGGTATCCAGCAGGGCTGAGGATAAAAACTACATAGTCCATGACTCCCTGCTGGTCTTAGGGGCACCTCCATACTGCAGGGAGGGCTCCATCTGGCGGCTTGGGGGACTTGATAAACTGCCGGGCACAGTCCACACATGTTACTTATGTTTTAGTGCTAATGACTAATAACAGAGATGCAGTCTGTACAGTTAATCAGCAGCTCCAGTCAGGGTGTGCTAAACTGAAGTAGTGAGTCTTCAGCCGGGATTTAAAAGCTGAGACCGAAGGGGCATCTCTTATAGTAGCAGACAGACCAGTCCACAGTTTAAGAGCCCTGTAACTAAAAGCTCGAACTCCCACTGTTATTTTATTAGTCCTTGGGATCATAAGAAGACCGGCATCTTGAGATCTTAATGTGTGCTCAGGTTTGTAAGTTATGATAAGTTCAGAAAAATAAGCTGGACTTTGACCATTTAAGGCTTTATATGTTAAAAGGAGGATTTAGAAATCTGCCCTAAACTTAACCGGAAGCCAGTGTAAGGACATCAGGACTGCAGTTATGTGTTCGTACTTTTTACTTCTTGTAATGATTCTTGCAGCTGCATTTTGAATGAACTGAAAGATGTTTAAAGAACAATTTGAACATCCAGTGAACACAATATTGTAGTATTCAATCGTACTAGAAGTAAATGGTGCAATTAATTTCTCAGTATCTTGCATATTTAGAAAATGCCTTAATTCTCCAACCTTGTTTAAAAGGAAAAACCATGATTTAGACGATTTTGTAATGTGTGCTTCAAATGACAAGCTAGAGTCAAACATAATGCCTAGATTGTGGGCTGATTCAGTAAAACTAAAGGTGATTCCAATGGAGTTCAAGAATCACAAAATACTGTTGCGATCAGCATCTTTCTCTCCAATAATTAACATCTCTGTTTTATCTGTGTGTCATACCCCAGAGTCCCTGTCATAGGCTTTAGTGGGAACTTGGGGACATGACGTAGCAGGACCAAGAGTCAGTGAGACAAATAGGGAGGCAGACAAAAATGATGTAACAAATAAAATGGTATATTTAATGAAGAGAGAAAAAGCCCACAAAGAAATTTTAACAAAGGCGCATAAGCATTGCAATGATGAATTAAGATGAAAACCAGACAAAAAGAAAATCCTTGAAAAGAAATTACATTCACCACATGGCACGTACCAAAACATAAAATAAGAAAAATTGGACGTGAGCATCAGTAGGCTTTGCAAGTTACTCAAACTATTCTCTAACATTTCAGTAATTATTTACCGCTCTGATGCTGGTCTTTCTGATCATAAAATAGGTCATTACAATAGCAATGGACGAGAAGAATTCATAATAAATTGGAGAATTACGGTATTTGAAGGTTTCTCTAGTGGCCTCTTTCTCTTGCACGATTTGGCTCAAAAACTAATGAGCACATCGTCATCTCCTAACAGACTGAAGTTTCGAGTTTGGTATTTTTCCGTCCAGCCGTTTTAGCTCGGGACCATTTTAAAGAAACTGTGACACACACACAGACAGACAGACAGACACCCATCATCAAGATATAGATGTTTTCGATATGAGAGGACCCTAAAATATCGAGAGCCAATGAAAACTGGACATCGAAATTTTTGACGAATCTAAAGTTTTCACTCCTCCCCCATAGACAATAGGTTAGGAGGTGCAAAGCAAAAATCTTCCAAAAATAGGATCAACTCCCTTTTCAATAGCTCTGCACTATTCAGTAAAAATGCTTTATCCAGCTTTCTCCCCTATCCAAAACTTGGGGTTAAAGCTGACTTACCCAGTGCAGTTTCCTTAATTTCGCTCGTATTGACCTTCTCCTGGTCTGAACTGAACCGTATCTTCTTCTTCTTGGTTTTTATGGTGGTTGGCAGACCAACGTAAAAGGTATATTACTGCCACCTACTGTGCTGAGTGTGAATTTAGGAAGCACGCCCTATTGCAGCGTTTAAAAAAAAATTCAATATCAAAATGTCCAATATTTTTAAAAGCATTTTGAGACATTAAATTTCCAACTCTGTCCCAATATACCATATATACTCGCATATAAGTCGGGTTTTCAAATCTGAAAAATCAATCATAACTGCGACTTATACGCCTGTTCAAAAATGTGACCTAAATTTTTTTTTTACATCTTCTTGCCTCCTTCAGTTTCTCAGGCGCATCGAATTTTGTTATAGCAGCGCAGTTACCAATTTCCTTTGCCACTTCAATGACTTTTAATCTAAAACCAGCATCATATTTTCTTCTGACTGAATGCTTCATCGTAGATAAGGGATGCTCTTACGATAAAGGTTTATGAGGATGTGAGATACAAAAAACACAAAACAGTATTACCATGTGGTCATGTAGGCACAATACATTGAGATAAAAAGGCCGTGTGCCCCGTGGTTACTCTCTCAGGTGGGTGTTAAAATATCGTAACCTCTCTGACCAATAGCGTGAGTTTTTTACATTCGACTTATACGACCGACATTATAAAATACCAGAAATTATATGGTAAAATCAAGCCCCTACTTATATGCGGGAGAACTTAAATGCGAGTATATACGGTATTAAAAGATTTTATTTAACTTGACTCCTCTGTCTGTTTGTTTGTCTGGGTCAAATATTGCAACTAATTTTAAATCCATTTTTGCGAAAGCGAATTTCTTCAAAATTGGCATACGTGGTCAGTATCGATGACAATACAATAATTCATCAAAGCCCATGCAACGGTTATGCGATTCCAATTTTTTCAAAAAGATGTGCTCGCTATATGCAGTGTACTCCATTGATATACATTCACCTAAAGGATTATTAGGACCACCATACTAATACGGTGTTTGACCCCCTTTCGCCTTCAGAACTGCCTTAATTCTACGTGGCATTGATTCAACAAGGTGCTGAAAGCATTCTTTAGAAATGTTGGCCCATATTGATAGGATAGCATCTTGCAGTTGATGGAGATTTGTGGGATGCACATCCAGGGCACGAAGCTCCCGTTCCTCCACATCCCAAAGATGCTCTATTGGGTTGAGATCTGGTGACTGTGGGGGCCATTTTAGTACAGTGAACTCATTGTCATGTTCAAGAAACCAATTTGAAATGATTCGAGCTTTGTGACATGGTGCATTATCCTGCTGGAAGTAGTCATCAGAGGATGGGTACATGGTGGTCATGAAGGGATGGACATGGTCAGAAACAATGCTCAGGTAGCCCGTGGCATTTAAACAATGCCCAATTGGCACTAAGGGGCCTAAAGTGTGCCAAGAAAACATCCCCCACACCATTACACCACCACCAGCAGCCTGCACAGTGGTAACAAGGCATGATGGATCCATGTTCTCATTCTGTTTACGCCAAATTCTGACTCTACCATTTGAATGTCTCAACAGAAATCGAGACTCATCAGACCAGGCAACATTTTTCCAGTCTTCAACTGTCCAATTTTGGTGAGCTCGTACAAATTGTAGCCTCTTTTTTCTATTTGTAGTGGAGATGAGTGGTACCGGTGGGGTCTTCTGCTGTTGTAGCCCATCCGCCTCAAGGTTGTGTGTGTTGTGGCTTCACAAATGCTTTGCTGCATACCTCGGTTGTAACGAGTGGTTATTTCAGTCAAAGTTGCTCTTCTATCAGCTTGAATCAGTCGGCCCATTCTCCTCTGACCTCTAGCATCAACAAGGCATTTTCACCCACAGGACCGCCGCATACTGGATGTTTTTCCTTTTTCACACCATTCTTTGTAAACCCTAGAAATGGTTGTGCATGAAAATCCCAGTAACTGAGCGGATTGTGAAATACTCAGACCGGCCCGTCTGGCACCAACAACCATGCCACGTTCAAAATTGCTTAAATCTCCTTTCTTTCCCATTCTGACATTCAGTTTGGAGTTCAGGAGATTGTCTTGACCAGGACCACACCCCTAAATGCATTGAAGCAACTGCCATGTGATTGGGTGACTAGATAATTGCATTAATGAGAAATTGAGCAGATGTTCCTAATAATCCTTTAGGTGAGTGTATGTTTGACTGTTTCAGGAATAAAAAATTACTCTTCTGCATAACCCCATGTTTGTTTATTCTGTACAATGAGTAATTTAACCCTGAGTGCCCAAGAAGTAATCTTGTGATTGTGACTAATCTTCACTTCTATTTCTACCTCCTACTTTGCTCTTTCCCGCACCACCTTCTGAATTTCATAAAGATGCTGTCCTTTCTTATCTCTTTTCCAGCTCTGTTGCCATATTGTCTTAATGACTTTTTTATTAAGGTTTTTAATTCCCCTTATGCAGTGGCACTGTTTCATTTATACTTTTAATTAATAAGTGACTGCTTAGCTAAGCTATTAGCTACCTCATTTCTCCGAATACCTACATGCTCAGGAACCCATAGGATATAAACAGAATCTTCAATTTCCACAACTGTTGCTGTTTCTCTAGTAATATATGTCATCTGGCTGCTGCTTCACCACCTGAGGCCACAGGTCCGCCACGCCCTCGACCCTCTGCAGTTCGCATACCAGGAGAAGGTGGGAGCGGAGGATGCCATCATCTATATGCTACACTGATCCCTCTCCCACTTGGACAGAGGCAGTGGTTCTGTTAGAATTATGTTTCTGGACTTCTCTAGCGCCTTCAACACCATCCAACCTCTGCTCCTTAGGGACAAGCTGACAGAGATGGGAGTAGATTCATACCCGGTGGCATGGATTGTGAACTATCTTACAGACAGACCTCAGTATGTGCGTCTCAGGAACTGCAGGTCTGACATTGTGGTCAGCAGCACAGGAGCGCCGCAGGGGACTGGACTTTCTCCGGTCCTGTTCAGCCAACCTACATCAGACTTCCAATACAACTCGCAGTCCTTCCACGTGCAAAAGTTCGCTGCCGACACTGCTATCATGGGCTGCATTAGGAGTGAGCAGGAGGAGGAGTATAGGAACCAAATCAAGGACTTTGTTAAATGGTGCGACTCAACCCACCTACAACTGAACACCAGCAAAACCAAGGAACTGTTGGTGGATTTTAGGAGGCCCAGGCCCCTCATGGACCCCATGATTATCAGAGGTGACTGTGTAAAGAAGGTGCAGACCTATAAATACTTGGGAGTGCAGCTGGATGATAAATTGGACTGGACTGCCAATACTGATGGTCTGTACAAGAAAAGTCAGAGCCAACTATACTTCCTTAGTAGGCTGGCATCCTTCAACATCTGCAATAAGATGCTGCAGATGTTCTATCAGAGGGTTGTGACGAGCGCCATCTCCTACGCTGTGGTGTGCTGGGGAGGCAGCATAAAGAAGACGGATGCCTTGCGCCTGGACAAACTGGTGAGGAAGGCAGGCTCTATTGTCGGGACGGAGCAAGACAGTTTGACATCTGTGGCAGAGTGACGGGTGCTGAGCAGACTCCTGTTAATCATGGAGAATCCACTGCATCCACTGAGCAGGATCATCTCCAGACAGAGGAGCAGCTTCAGCGATAGACTGCTGTCACCGTCCTGCTCCACTGACAGACTGAGGAGACCCCACACTATGCGACTCTTCAATTCCACCCGGGGGGGTAAATATTAACATTATACAAAGTTATTTTCTGTCTGTATACCTGCATTGTTATCACTCTTTAATTTAATATTGTTTTTTTATCAGTAACTTGCTGCTGGTGTATGTGAATTTCCTCTTGAAATTAATAAAGTATCTATCTATCTATCTATCTATCTATCTATCTATCTATCTATCTATCTATCTATCTATCTATCTATCTATCTATCTATCTGCTTTTGGAATTTACTGACTTAATACTAGAAAGAGCAGATATCAGATTTGAACAAATCAGTACATTCTCTGGGTGGCTGTTTCTGGTCAACAGGCTGACTTTTATCCCAGGTCACCCATCACCAGACAGGAGTTTAACAGCCCTTGCTCTCCCTACTGTAGTCACACGTCTAGCCTAAATGAAATCTCTGCCAACTGCACCACACACACCTACTTTGCCAACATTCCATAGCACCCTGCAACATGTCCATCTCGTATGCCCACTACTGTTGTCCACCACACACTTGTCTGTTATTTTGCAAAGCTGCAACTTCCAAACACCAGAAGAATCCTGGGATGAAGTGTGATGGGCAGCAGAGATGTGCTTCCACCTGAGGGTCATTCGAATGGAAATTCGCACCACCCTGTCCACTCCAAGCCCAACAACCCATAATCGCTGAACGCGTGTGCCAGGGGAATCAACTGGTAAGTGAACAAATGCCTATTTTCTTTTATTGTAATTAAAAAAGTGGGCGAAGTGTTTTTAAATTTCCGCCTTGGGATGCATTTCCTTGCACTGAGTTTAAAGACAAGTAGTTCTCATCCATCCACTCCATTAACTCACTAAAACATCTAATTAAGGACAACATTGGAGAAACATCATTTTTTCTTGAAGAAAGTTATAACTGGGTGTCATCTGCATATGAGCGAAAATTAAAGTTATGTTTTCTAATGATAGATCCCGGTGGAAGCATGTAAAGTCATAACAGTAAAGGTCCCAATACTGAGCCTTGCAGGACACCATATTTTACTTCTTTGTATAATAATGAAGTACTGTGAACACATTTCTTGATGTACTGGTATCGATTAGAACATTATCCTGAAGAATTTGTTGATATTGTGTTGAATTCATGCGACCCTCGACTTTAACAATGGCCCCATTCCCTGAACTAGCCACACAGCCCCACAGCATGATGGGACCTCCACCAAATGTGACAGTAGGTACCAGGGGCTTCATGTATAACGCCGTGCGTAGAAGTCGCACTATAACATGGCGTAAGCACAAAAGCCGAAATGTGCTTACGCACAGAAAAATCCAGATGCAGGAATCTGTGCGTACTCCAACTTCCACGTTCTTTCGTTACATAAATCCCGATCAGCGTGAAAACTAACGCTCGTGCACTGCGCATTATGTAACGCCCCAAATCCTCCCAGAATTACGCCTATTTGAATATGCAAATCAATATAAATCGCCTTTAAGCGCAGCCTTCTGTGAAAAGACAATGGGAAAAGCACGGGGAAAATATAAGAATTTCAGCGAATACCAAGTGGAGGCAAAGGAAAAACATACTATTTGTTCAAATAAACCGTGGTATAATCAACAAAATGAAGTTGATCGAGTGACATAGCGTGTTGGAGAAACTTGAAAGCTCACATTCACAAATCGCACAGTGCCGGAAATAAAAAAGAAGTCACATTTCAAAGTCGTCGTGAAAAGCCGAGTTGTAAGCCCACTGTCTGAGTGTCATATGAAAGCTTATTAGGGTACAGAGAAAAAAGGCACACGGTGGGGAAAAAGCACGAAATGTCAACTTTAATCTCGAATTTTCCACTTTAATCACGTAGTTTATTTTGTCATTTAGTAGAACATTATAAACTTCATCTTAAAATCGTTTAATTAACCAGTTTCTCAAAATTACATCGTAATTAAAGTAGCACGTTAAATGCTTTATTTTGTATTTGATCTTCTACTCGTATGTGATCTATGTGTGTGAATCACTACTTGCTTCTTAAACTGGCTCTCTTCCTCCAACTGGACACAGAGTCCATTACATTCGTAATATTACAGTTCTCTTAATAACTAAAATACTGAGATGTATACGTGATGTCATTTTCATGATGATAGGAGCTAAAGCACATTATTAAACATGTGTTTCATGAGCCTCGTGCTCATGACAAGCATTATCTTTTGTCGAAATTTGTTGCTGCGTTTTTAGCTGTGTTGTTATTTTCTCTTTCTGTTTTATATTCAATATATATTGGCGTGGCCGCCCCAAGAGTCCTTGCTTTTATTTCCCCAAGTCACCGATCGCCACACAATCAGCTCTGTAATAGACGTTAAGCCATCTGTAAGCTTAGCGCCGATTCTTCAAAACGTTTAAAGAACATTGAAATATCTTCGTAGTACGTTTAATTAGTCTGTCTTTAAAGACACTCCCAGTGAAGAATATAGATTATTTAAATGAAGTTAAAGTTTTATGTGTATAATTTAACAAACATATTTTGCTGCATTTCACCTTAAACATGATATCGTCATCATATGTAAATACGCTTTATAAAGTGGCCCAGGTTGTGAGATATTATAACTGTAGTACAAGTTTACAGTGAGGTGATTGTATTTATAAGTACAAACCGTTCTACAAGGTGCAATTGATTGAGTGCATTTAAAGTTCTTGGGATTAAACTGTTTCTGAACCACGAGGTCCGTACAGGAAAGGCTTTAAAACATTTTGCAGTGGCTGAGGTAGCGTGTCCTTAAAGCTGTATACCGATAATTCTCTTTCCGATCAGCTGCTGCTGTGATTCACACTCAGATACAGTGATATAAATACTCCGAGTCGTGCAGTGAGAGTAATATGGAAAAAGATGATCCGCTGTGGCAACTCCTAACGGGAGGAGCTGAAAGAAGAAGAAGAAGAAGAAGAAGAAGTGAGAGTAACAACGCTAAAGCAGTTATGGTATTTGGAATACTATGGCTGTTCCCTGGACCATTATATTGTTACGAGTTAATTACAATCAGATGCATTACACTAATAAACAATATGCGGTTAGTTTCTGTGTATTTATAAAGCCGCGTCATGAAAATAAGGAGTAATCACACAAGAACAGTACCATTGCTTTGACGCTGGGTGCCAGCAGTTTGCAAAACCAAGCGGAGAACTTTATGCACGACAAGGCATGAGGTACCGTGGAAAAGTGCGTGGCTTTACGCCAAGTGTAGGTTTTATACATCGCGATTTGAACGTGGAGAAGTTCTTACGCAACATTTCTGTGCGTACGCACCGTTTATACATGAGGCCCCAGGTGTTTTTCTTGGACTGTGGTGTTCTTCTTTAACCATGCAAAGCGCTTTTTGTTCTGACCAAATAACTCAATTTTTGTCTCATCAGTCCAAAATGACTCTGGCTTGTCTAAATGAGCATTTGCATACAACAAGCGACTCTGCTTGTGGCGTGAGTGCAGAAAGGGCTTCTTTCTCATCACCCTGCCATATAGATGTTCACCCATCCATTATCCAACCCTCTACATCCTAACTACAGGGTTACGGGGGTCTGCTGGAGCCAATACCAGCCAACACAAGGCGCATGGCAGGAAATAAACCCCGTGTAGGGCCACTGCAGCCATACAGATGTTCTTTGTGCAAATTGCGCTGAATTGTAGAACGATGTACAGATACACCATCTGCAGCGAGATGTTCTTGCAGGTCTTTGGAGCTGATCTGTGGGTTGTCGGTAACCATTCTCACAATCCTGCTCATATGTTGCTCTTGTATTTTTCTTGGCCTGCCAGACCTCCTGGGTTGGTTTAACAGCAACTGTGCCTGTGGCCTTCCATTTCCTGATTCCATTCTTTACAGTTGAAACTGACAGTTTAAACCTCTGTTTTTTGTAGCCTTCCCCTAAACCAGGAGACTGAACAATCTTTGTTTTCAGAGCTTTTGAGAGTTGCTTTGAGGATCCCATGCTGTCTGTCGCTCTTCAGAGGAGAGTCAAAGGGAAGGAAGCACAACTTGCAGTTGACCACCTTAAATACCTTTTACCACTCATGACTGGACACACCTGTCTATGAAGTTCAGGCTTAATGAGCTCATCCAACCAATTTTATGTTACAAGTAATCAGCATTGAGCATTTACAGGCATTCAAATCAGCAAAATGACAATTTATTTAATTTAATTTCATACAACTAAATGCTGCTTCACTAAAAATCTTTGTTAGGAAAACACCACAGTACTCAGATGTTCCTAGAAAATGAAAGATATACCACTGTTATCTTTTTTGTTTAAAGGAGAGTCAACTATTATGCAGGCTGAGAGGGGTTCCCAAACTTTTGCATATGACTGTAAATAAGAACTAAACCAGGCCAGGGCTGTGCCTGTGGGCCTAATGTCAGTTTCCAGC